>NC_136429.1:89876491-89901491 GCF_052849685.1 Lactuca virosa
TATATGTTGACGTTTTGCAAAATAACTTGTATTCTCAGGGAATCGTTAAGAAGAAAGGTCAGCAGGAAATTGTGGAATTTGTTATATTTTTGGTATCATCATACATTAAATGTTTGAACACGTAATTTATGATATTGTACTTGATGTAAACAATGTTGGTTGTAATTGATATATATATATATATATATATATATATATATATGTATATATATATATATATATATATATATATATATATATATATGATGGTGTTGTCTTGTTTCAATTATTTACATTGTGATGATATTACAAAATGAATTCACACACAAGCCCCTGAACGTTTCCGCCGTCTGGTTTAGGGGTGTGACAAGGTATTCCAATTGTTGGTGGTGTTGTGTGATTCCATTTGAGGTGCAACACTTGGGGCACTAAGTTCTTAAAGGTCCAAGGTTTCAACTACACTAAAAGGAATGTCATCTAACTTGTATTTCATGTTGTTTATACTCCATTGTATGCTAGTTAGGATGGTGCTTTGGAATATTGAATGTATGCATGTATAATAGAGAAAACATATGTAACACCGTAAATTTCCAAACAAAATTTTCATTTTAAAATCATATAATTCTCGTAACGCATTTCACAAAATCTCATTTATTTAGTTTACAAAACGCATCTCCATAATTGATTGATTAATAATCCAGGATCCTCAAAACATAACTCTTTCTCTGGTGTGTACAATCGAGTCATTGCCTTCCCACGATCCTGAGAAAAACCTAAAACACATAATACATAACACGGTAAGCACGAAGCGTAGTGAGTTCCCCAAAATACCACACACATCTCAGTAGCCTCTCATGGCTATACTCAGATAAGACCCACTGGTTAATGTGTCTCAGTGGGACCCTCCGGTCCCAGAACTCAGGTGGACCCTCCGGTCCTAACTCAATAAGCTCATAAATACAACACTCAACATAAATCACAGAGGCATAATGCAGAATATCACAACATACAAATAAGCACATAAGACATCTCAGTCACACAAGGATACCACTCATGGTAAGTATAGTGAGAAGACTCACCTCGAATGATGAACAACCCCTAAAACGCTGCTGCTACGCACCGACCACAAACTCTGTGCCAAACCCACAATTAACCCAATTAGGAACTAAGTCTGAACTCTCACTCATTAGGTCTATAGGTAGTCCACTAACTAGCCCATCAATAACCTAAAACCCATTGGGCCCATCAAGGCCTAATAATAAATGGGCTCTCCCAAGGCCCAATTCTCAATCTAAATGGAAAGCCCAACTCAAGGGCCCAAAGCACAATATAATATTTCTCTGCTCAAAGTCACTAATACACAAGCCCAAAAATCCAGGCCCAACCCTTAAGGCCCAATAATAAATTCAGCCCAAAAGCTCACAGAGAGGTTATGCGGGGCGTACCTCCCTTGGTACGCTCAGCGTACACTAGCATGCATGAAACTGATCAGGGACACCAACCCAGTACGCGGGGCGTACTGGAATTACGCTGGGCGTACGCCCAGTTTTGCTTAGTCCATTATCTTGGTCTTAACACGATAACACCTTAGCTCATTTCTCAGATCTGGACTCCCTAATAGCTCTTACTCCATAAAGTCAGTGACTTTAAGCCTTTGCATGGTTAATATGGTCACAAACACACAAAACACCCACTCTCTTATCTCAAAAAGCTCATAACTCATGCATGGCTTGGTACCAACGTCCAATACCTCATTTTTATGGATCCTCTCCACTTGAAATACTCTAAAGGACAAACATTAGGCTCTGGAGTGCAACAACTCATAAAGCTTCAAGTTTTGGGACCAAAAACCCTAAAATGGACCTTAACATGCACAAATAAAAAGGATGGGAAAGCTTTGAGCTTTATACCTTCAAATGATGCTCCATCCACAGAAAAGCTCAGATCCAAAGCCTGGACTCCAACTCTATTCTCTTCCATGCTCCTTCTCCACTCCAAAATCTCACAAGAACACTTAAAACACTCAAAGGCTCTCAAATGCACCCACAAACTCCATGAACAAACGTTTAGGGTTTAGGAGGGTTTGAAATCTGAGGGTGGTGGCCAGGAATGAGGCCATCTCATTCTCAAATTAAGGGACTTACCCTGCCAACACTTCAAACTTCCAACGCTTCCTCGTTATGACTCCGTTTCCAAAGAACCTTATACCCACGGAAAGGTGACGAGATGCCTTACACTTTTAGCAACTCGTCGCAACCCCGAGACTTCCTCATGTCCAGGTTGCAGCCCATGAACCCTAACCACTGACGACCCGAAACAGGATGTTACAATTCTCCCCCACTTAAATTAGATTTTGCCCTCGAAATCACTCCTTATCAACACATAGATCGAACCCAATAACCCGAGGATCCCCACCGAAAGGACCACATATCAAGCAACAACCTTGATGATATATGGTCCATTGGCATGACCTAGACTGCTCTAGCCCGCCAGCCTGGCCTGGTGCGCTCCTGCAAGCCCTGCCTGGCGTTCCCTTGCGAGCCTTGCTGGGGACTCCCTTGCCAGCCCTGCTGGGGACTCTCCTGCCGGCTCGGTCAGGCGTTCCTTCGCTTGGCAATCCCTTGCCATCCTCTCCTGGTGCGCGCCCGCCAGCCCTGTCTGGGGCGCGCCCACCAGCCCCGCCCGACGCCTCCGGGCGGCCTCGCCCAACTCCTTGCTAGCTGGGCCTGAATTGGGCTGGCCCAAGGCCTAACCTAATTGTCCCCTATATAATGAACAGTACCTCCTCCATGGAGGGGGATCCTTCCCCATGGCTCAGCCGCCACTATACTCTGGCAGGGTGGCTCAGCCGCCACCCGCCGCATACACCACCACTAGCACCAAGATGGTTCTCTCCAGCTATGGAGGACCGTCTCAGATCTTCTAGCTGATCTAACTTGACCGTCGGAGTCTGCTCCGGGGGCACAGTCCATGGGACGGCTCTAACGAGTTTGCACTGTGATGTCCAGATCTCCGCCGCAGCTGAAGACCAGAAGAGCTGCCGGAGGTTGATGTCGCATCATTTGGCGCCATCCCGGATTCGAGCAAGTAGCAAAAGCCTCAGCTGCTTTCAAGCTCGTTTTCCCTCAGATCTGATGTGTTTCCATCTCAGGTTTCCTCAGATCTGTTAATTTCTAGTATCATTTGTTCCGATCTGGTTGTTT
This sequence comes from Lactuca virosa, assembly GCF_052849685.1. Lineage (NCBI taxonomy): Eukaryota > Viridiplantae > Streptophyta > Magnoliopsida > Asterales > Asteraceae > Lactuca > Lactuca virosa. The sequence goes on from NC_136429.1 coordinate 89,879,674, forward strand.
TTTGCCAAGATCTGTTCAAAATTGCTTCACCATCTTTTAGATCTGTAGATCCATCACCTTTTTTTTAGTTCAGATCTATGGATCTATAGGATTTTCTTCACTCAAACACCCCCCAAGTTTGCAAAAATCTTCTTAGAATCATTTTTTGGTTCATATCCTGGGGTTTGTTGAGTAGGATGAAGATTAAAGAAATTTTTATGAGTTTTTACCTCATTTCAGTCCATATACTATCAGAAATCGTCTTTAGTTAGGATTTTTTATGAACAACTTTACTACATGCATCAGCTGTTTGTAAGCACAGCTGAGATGTTTGTACATTTCAGGAAAAAATCGAGCTCTTATTCCATTTTCGTTTATATTTTTGGGATTTCTTCAAAATATTAGAAAAGGAAAACGAAAATTTCCTCCAGGTCTGCTGTTTGCTCATATCTTGATAGCTTGTTGAGCAAGCTGAAAAGAAAATGAAGTTTTATGAGCAACATCCCACCTCAGATCCGTTTTTCACTTTTAATATGGGATTTGCCCAGCAAGTGGGAAGAAAAGAAGTTTTTAAGAATTTTTGTTTCATTTTCAGTTCACATATTATCAAAAATCGTTTTTAGCTATGATTCTTTGTACTATCCCATCCCTCTAACAGCTATTTGTACACATAGTTGTATGGCTTGTATATTTTACAAGGCATTTTAAAAGAAAAAGAGAAGGGAGGAGAAGTTTTTATGGGTCTCAATCCACCCTCAGTTGATAGCTTTTCAGAAATTTCATTTAACTTATGCCTTTCCATTTATCTTCGGTAGTTTTGAAAAGGAAGAGAATTCTTATGAGTTTTTACCATCTTTCAGATGTCATATTATCAAAGGTTAATTTTAGTAATCAATCTAAATGTACAAATTTCTTTAAGTTGTGTTGTAACTAGTAAAAGTTATTTTCACTTCATAGTTTTACCATTTTAATTAATGGTTATATATATATATATATATATATATATATATATATATATATATATATATATATATATATATATATAAAGAAAAGAGAAAACAAAGAGACGGAAAGTGGCTCCTACAAAAGTGATAAGAAAAATGCATACAAAAACAAAAGCGTGTATACAGAGAAAATCATCTTTACAGCTCACATTCATGACAAATCACTCAAATACATCAAAAATGGTGTATGTCGTGTCTATCTACTGCCGACAGTAACAAAAAAAAAGGGGGTAAAGGTGCACAATGCACCAGACTAATGACAGACTAATGACAAGACAAATGACAGAGCTGTCTACAGAAGTCAGAAACAAAGGACCCCCATCTGGTCCAATCCCTTATGTACAGAAAAAACAAAAGGGTCGGACCCACCGGTCGACACACCTTCCCAAGCAACCAAAGACGTCCCGAAACTGAGCTTCTCTCGCCAGAATGAAACCCCAACTACTCAATCCCCGGTCGCACCCAGCTTCGCCGGACCACCCATAGATGGCGGGCAGCTTCAAGATTCGGTGCCGCCAGTCACAGCCATCATCACCAGTCGCATTCGAGTACGACACCGAGCGACTGTCCAAAACGTCTCCAATCGGCAGTAGCCGCTCCACCAGCAACCATAGTCGGTCGACTACCACAACCAGGCAGCCTCCGATTACCAGCCATCGCCGCATCCATGTGCTCAATCAATCGCCGCTCGCCAGAGTTAGGGCACCACCAAATCACCTCCAGCCACTAATCGGGGCCACCTGACGCAACTAACCTGCACCGCCGGCTAAGCTTGCTGCTCCAAGACCTCCTCCGCCAAACGCACCCCAACCTAATGCAGACCACCAATCACCCTCGATGTCACCGGCGACCAGACAACAAGCAAGAGGCGAGCTCGCTGCAACCTCCAACGAGGAACCACCACAATAGCCACCATTGTATGCCTTTAGTAGCACTACAAGAAGAAACTGGACCGCCATCGACACCGCTGACCAGCGCCACCGGCGATTGGTACTGCCTCCGACCCTCTCTACAAACGACGTCCTCCAGCAAGGAGTCTTCAATGGCGGGTCAAAGGTGTCCTTTCTTTGACGACTCCATTTGACAGTATGAGAGAGAGACGCGACTGAAGGGTTTTTTCCCTCAAAACTGGTTGTAAAGCATTTTGGGCCCATGGTGCTTTGTGTACGTCTCAAAAGGAAGAGAAAAATTCATATGGGCCAATAATTGAAAGACTGGGCTCTTAAATATTTGTCTTGTGCAGATTAATTACAAACGGGTTGCAATATTCAACTTGGACTTCTATGGATTTCAATCAAGTGGTCCAACAAATAATTGGGTTGATTATTTCTAAGTAGGTCCAAATAAATAATGGGCTTTTGATCTTGGGCTGATCCTATCGCAAATGGACTATCATTTCTCATTTTGGACCTCTCGTATTAAATGGGTCTCAAGATCTCCCCTAGTGGGCTACAACTATGACATCTTGAGCTTCTTTTAGGCCTTTCAAATTATTGGGCTACAATATTTATTTTGAGTTCCTCTTACGATAAGTGGGCTCCAACAGATTTATCTCGGGCTCCAAGCAAATTGACATTTCATTGGGCTACCTCAACAAATAAAATGGGCCATTTTTACAAAGACAATTTTTATCAATCGGCTATCTAGTGGTCGTGTGTTGCGGTTCGGCCCAACAAAACCCGACTTTAGAAGATGAGTTGCGAATCAAACCGCTCGATGTTCCCAAAAAAAGGGGGGGGAGGGAAAAGAGTAGTACATCACTACTACTCGTGAAGCATTCTGAAATAACCCTCAACAATTGTGTTGCTCGGCTATCAGCAGCTATGTTGACCAACTTCAAGAAGTCTCGCTGCTCGGCTCTCAACAGCCGCACTGTTTGGACCCCAGCGGTCGCGCAGCCTGACCCTCAGTAGCGATGCGGCCCAACACAATAGCAGCAAAGCCCAGTCATCAACAGTTGCGTTGTCTGACCAGCAGTCGTGCTACACGACTCTTATTAGCAGCTATATAACGGTCATTTCCCTTTTCCTCACCTCTTCTAAGAAAAAAAAAAGGGGGGGGGGGGGGTTGGCACGACACTATGCAGAAGTGGTTTTTATTATGAAGGAACAGAGTTAAAGTACATGAAGAGCTAATGCTATGCATGACAGTGCACTCGGGGTGACATTAATATTCTAGAACGAAAGAGCAGGCTCGTGGTTCAACCCTCGGTAGTCTCATTGCCCAGCTTTCGGTGGTCACGCTGCCTACCTATCGCTAGCAGCTCGCTCCCCGGGTCTCAGCGGCCCTGCTGACCAGTTCCTGACAGCAGTTTCGCTACGCACCTCCTAATAGCAGCTACACTATCAAGCTCTAAGTAGCACCGCCACGTAGCTCTCTCCGCAAACAGTCAAGGCACCGAGGCATCAATTATTAGTATGGCTAGAGATGCAGCAAAGCACCAGGTACTATTCCACTTTAACTCAGACTGGTCACACGAGCTAGACACATAGATTGTAGGGTGCTACGCCCAATCATGCGAGGTTCAGTACCCTCGCCTTGAGTCGCCTGGCTTCTCAGCCCGACTCCATTACAGTGGCAAGCTCCGCATGCGAGGTTCAGTACCCTCGCCTCGAGTCGCCTGGCTTCCCAGCCCGACTCCATTACAGCGGCAAGCTCCGCATGCGAGGTTCAGTACCCTCGCCTCGAGTCGCCTGGCTTCCCAGCCCGACTCCATTACAGCAGCAAGCTCCGCATGCGAGGTTCAGCACCCTCGCCTTGAGTCGCCTGGTTTCCCAGCCCGACTCCATTACAGCGACAAGCTCCACATGCGAGGTTCAGTACCCTCGCCTCAAGTCGCCTGGCTTCCCAACCCGGCTCCATTACAGCGGCAAGCTCCGCATGCGAGGTTCAGCACCCTCGCCTCGAGTCGCCTGGCTTCTCAGCCCGACTTCATTACAGCGGCAAGCTCCGCATGCGAGGTTCAGTACCCTCGCCTCGAGTCTCCTGGCTTCTCAGCCCGGCTCCATTATAGCGGCAAGCTCCGTATGCGAGGTTCAGTACCCTCGCCTCGAGTCTCCTGGCTTCTCAGTCCGACTCCATTATAGCGGCAAGCTCCGCATGCGAGGTTTAGTACCCTCGCCTCGAGTCGCCTGTCTTTTCAGCCCGACTCCATTATAGCGACAAGCTCCGCATGCGAGGTTCAGTACCCTCGCCTCGAGTCGCCTGGCTTCTCATCCCGACTCCATTATAGCAACATGCTCCGACCATTCCACGCAATGCTCGTCCGCATGATTTATCTACGATCGCTGGCAGCCAAACCCGATCCGTTACACGCGATGCTTTCCCGCATGACATCTCCATGTTCGCTGGCTACTAAGCCCGAGCTATTCTCCTAAGTCGCGCAACATAAGTCGCACATCACAAGCTCTCGGTGTTTCCTCTCTCACAGTCATCATGGTTCTCTTGTGCTCGGACGATCGATGAAGTGTTATCCATATTACATCCTGCTATAGCGAGGATACTCTCCAGCAAGAAGGTCATCCCGACAGCGGCCCTGCTACCTACGAACCCACAACATCTCTGTTTCCTGGCTCTCGGAAACGGTCTTGTTGCGTAACCCTACTTGTAGCCTCGCCGCGAACCCCACAACACCTCTGTTTCCTGGCCCTCGGAAATGGTCTCGCTGTGCAACCCTACTTGTAGCCTCGCCGCATACCCCACAGCATCTCTGTTTCCTGGCTCTCGGAAATGGTTTTGCTGTGCAACCCTACCTGGCCTCACCGCTTACCCCTTAGCACCTCTACTGCCTGGCTCTCGGCAACAGTCTCACTGCACGTTTCCTACCTATATCCTCACTACCTGTTCCTCAAGAATTCTGTTGTCTGGCTATCGACAATAGTCTTACTACGTGACCCTCGCTAGTAATCGCACAACTCTCGGAATATCTGCCACTTATATTATGGTCAACAACCTTACGGTTTATTGGTTTGACAACATAGTCTGACACGGCTACCTACGCTACCCACATTAGACTGGGGGGAATCCAGCTAGGTGTAGCCCGAGCAAGGAAGATCCTCAAAACGGTTATTAATGCAGACTATGTAGATGGTTACTGGTGACATCCCATCTGCGCATGGCTACCACAACAATCACGTCGGATAATAGTCTTAGGGACTGAATGGCAAGCTTACGGTTCTTAGCTACCCCGGCCCGACATTTCATCGACATCAGTGTCGCGTAACACTCTTTAGCAGCCTCAGTCCGCATGATCGCAACAATAGTTACGTTGCATCGCACCGATCGGCTCGCACTCCTCTCAATGAAGGAGTATAAAGCCAGCTCAAGCTGCATAAGCAATGTTTGGCTCATCGCACAACCCCACGGCTCCCGTGGGCAAGGTTCGGTCATTCTCTTTATTATTTATTGTATTGGTGCTTTATCTAGTCCGATCCGATTGTCAGCAACCCAATCGCATCAGACTAGGGGGACATGACGACGCACAGTTTATATGACTAAGTCCAGTCCGATGTCATTGGCCGCGTACCAATAACACCAGACTGGGGGGAATTGATGATATATGGTCCATTGGCATGGCCTAGACTGCTCTAGCGCGCCAGCCTGGCCTGGTGCGCTTCTGCCAGCCCTGCCTGGCGTTCCCTTGCGAGCCTTGCTGGGGACTCCCTTGCCAGCCCTGTTGGGGACTCTCCTGCCGGCTCGGCCAGGCGCTCCCTTGCCATCCTCTCCTGGTGCGCGCCCGCCAGCCCTGCCTGGGGCGCGCCCGCCAGCCCCGCCCGGCGCCTCCGGGCGGCCTTGCCCAGCTCCTTGCTAGCTGGGCCTGAATTGGGCTGGCCCAAGGCCTGACCTAATTGTCCCCTATATAATGAACAGTACCTCCTCCATGGAGGGGGATCCTTCCCCATGGCTCAGCCGCCACTATACTCCGGCAGGGTGACTCAGCCGCCACCCGCCGCCATACACCACCACTAGCACCAAGATGGTTCTCTCCAGCTATGGAGGACCATCTCAGATCTTCTAGCTGATCTAACTTGACCGTCGGAGTCCGCTCCCAGGGCACAGTCCCTGGGACGGCTCTAACGAGTTTGCACTGTGATGTCCAGATCTCCGCCGCAGCTGAAGACCAGAAGAGTCGCCGGAGGTTGATGTCGCATCAAACCTCTTTCAAAGACACCTGAACCCAACAGGAACTCCCGACCCCGAAGAAGGACAGACCCTTCTGCCGCTGCGGTACCCAATCTGACTCTTCGGAACTTGAAAACTCTAGTGGTCTGTCACCCTACCAGACCACCCTCACAAAATATCATCATGTTAATCGCTCATCGACTAACAAACTCTAAGAACATCCTACCAACTCTGATTCTCTAATCGATCCCGATCGCAACCCAAAAGGAACGGAAAGGTCATAATCCCCTAAGGGCCGACCGCCTGAACATCTATCAGAACTCATCGGAAGGAAAGAACCCCAAAACTCAAACACAAGAAAAGATCATGAATGCTTGGAAGTATCCTCTGATATCTAAAAACATACACTCCAACTTCCTCTCAATTATACCCTTCAACTCTGAGTATCAGGTCAGCTCCGGACCCAAAAGATGAACCTCCAAAGGTTACTCATTGCAAACCAAAAACGTTTCACCGACTTCCTTCTCACGATAGTTATCTCGGCTCATCGCGACACGCAAGTCACGAAGTTCGCTTTACCCCAAGCGAATGCTATAACTCATCTGAAATTGTCTCACCTCCGACCTTTGTCGTCAACCACCCACTGGTTCCATGCGTCTCGCGGTTCTTCCCATACCAACGAAACTGATCCACTCTGGCCTAAGATATCAGATGAAGGTCAATACCCCCCCTAAAAGCGAAACCCATCCACGGATCCGAAACCTCATCTCGCCTATTCAATACACGAATGGATCCAGACTCGAGCTCGAGAGTCTGATTCAACAGCAGAATTGGAACCACTCATTTCCAATCTGGTACTCAACTCATGACCCAAAATTCGCGGATTTATGCACACACCATCTCTTTAATTCTTTCCGATTACGATAATCCCTCCTCATCCTAGAGATATAACGATTCCCGACCGTCAAGGAAACCTCAGTCTCGCCCCTGGTTTGGCAACCAGGTTCCCGTAGACTCAAGTGGTAAGGCTACGCAAGCCTAAGAACTCCTTTGTATCATACTTTAACTAGTGAATACTACAGCTCCCCGCTGAACAGTATTCTCTATTATTGACTACCGAGTGCTACGGTTCCCCCCCCCCCCCCCCGTAGTCTTAAGATGCTCCTTTATTGTCTCATGAATGCTACGACTCCCCGCAGACTTACGACACCCTCACACTGACTCGTAAATGCTACGGATCCCCGCAGTATCACAACTCTCTCTCGCCAACCAGTGAATAATACGGCTCCTCGCAGTATCAAGACACTCTCTCGTTGACTAGTGAGCACCACGGCTCCCCACAGTATCACAACACTCTCCCGCTATCCAGTGAATACTATGGCTCCCCACAGTATCATGACACTCTCTCCCACTGACTCGTGGATGCTATGGCTCCTCGTAGTCTTACAACACTCTCTCGCTCACTGACAACCATGGGCTCACTCCATGGTTTCTCCTGATAATCCCAAGCGATTACTCCCACCCGAGTCCACTTGCTCTCTTAACACTCCATAACCTCATCATCAAGTCATCATTACCTTGAGTTCACCAACTCATGCTCCGCAGCTTAACATGGATAGGTGCTCACACCCACCCAACTTATGCACCACCACTCCTGATGTAAGTTCTCGCAGTCAAGGCACTAGTCTCACCACAGATACACCCTTAGGCAGTCTCACTCCGGTGACAATTAACTGATGGGTTCCCACTGGAACAAAATCACTCGGTACTACGCTCGCCATCTCACAACTCGAGTCCTAACATGACCAAAATTAGGACATCATACTCGGGTACCTCGGTACACCATCACAGCGTCTCACGCGGTCTTGCCTTTACCAATGATTTTTCACTTACACAACTCGAAACCTTGAAATACTCCCTTCTCCCAAATTAAAACACGGAGGATTCGTCAATGACTGAATACACGCTGACAAAAATCTTAAGCTCCACCCTCTACTGATCACCGCCCATAGGAACTACTCATACCGACTCTAAAATTGGTCGACAACCAACTGCTGCCCTCTTCTGGAGTATAGATTACAATCTATACCTATACCCGCAAATCTCAGCTATTGCACCCTGAACTCAACGACCCGTCCGCCTCGAACTCAACATTTGCAAACTCGAAAATTTCTAGCCATCATAAATCCTCTGACCAACGGCCACCTGCCGTGGATTCACTCATCCTTCCTTAAGCACATACTCATACATCATCCCGCCTCGCACCTCGCCGCATCCACCAATATCCCAGGTTTCATGTGTCCGCACCGCAGATTTCCATAATCAGATGCACTTGAACGAATTGTTGATTTTCTCAATTGAATACTCAGTTCTTCCCCACTCAGGGTTCGAACCATTACCGGACGACATACCAACAATTTCTCCGTGGGCTGTCTCACCAGGTACATTACACTTGACTCTGGGAATATACCACGAAAACACTCAATGATCTTCCCGAAGGAAACCAAGCAACTCCAAATATCCCGTAACTCAGACAAAATCTCAAAATCCTACCAGCACGACTGCCTCTGGTCATCTCAAAATCTCAGACCGATATACCGCCGGACACCTCAACTGTTCCGAAAATCCTAACCCTCAGTCCGGAAATAACGCACTATCACACGCCTCGTCTCTGACTCCTCGACCAGCCTCCCAATATGGGAATCATCATTAAAGCACCAGACCTCACTCTCACAAATGATAGACGACATAACAACGAGGGTCACCGCCCCGATATATTCCTCTTAACCACCTGAAACTGCTTACTAAATGCATGCCACAATCAAAAGGCACCTTCCTGGGTCTCTTCAATCACAACTTCCACTAATGACTCCATGGTACAAGAAATACCTCACAGCAGACAAACTGCCCAAATACTCTGATGAAAAGGTCACCACCAATGCTACCCCACGGGGTTTACCTCCAAACTCTGAAACCGGAAACTCGATATCTCCTTCGCTTCTCCCAGGAAACGAGAACAACACAACTCTTGCCACCAAAAGTGATGTCTCATCCATCAGCCGATGGCTCGACTCAAACCCCGTTCCTCCAAAAAGCATCATCTCTACTCATCCCTGAGCCTTGCGGCTCCAACTGGCATCTCACCAATAAAATCTCTTGGCATCTTACCATTAAAACTTGCTTGACATGGCCCTCTGGCCCCACACTCTATCACCTGATCTCAGACTAATCAACCACCACGGGGCAACTGGTAAAACCAGAAGCACTAACTGCCACGAATCATGGTACTCGAACCATGTGATCACCCCTCAATCTTCTATGAATCATGGTACCCGAACCTTGTTATCTCCTCTCAATCTGCTACTTAGAACCTCTGGTATTCTCCCTGTTTCGAGTACAGGTCCTCTGCTTTTAGTAGTACGGGCCCATACTACCTGCCACATCTACCCATACTTTCCACACGGATCGTCCCAGAATTCCTAAGTAGCTCCTCAACCTTCTCGATCACCAATCCCGTTAAACCTGGTCGCTTCCTAGCGAATACTCCCCTCTATCAGCGTACTCATCTGACTAAGGCCATTCACTTCTCTGCCATCAGCTGTTGAAGAACCCCTTATGATGCCAACCATCTACCTCCTGAATATCGTCATATTCACTTAGTAGTTGACTCCCATCATCAAGATTTCCACAAAGCACGAAGCAAACAGCATTAGAGCATCGAATAATCTCTACAAACACATAAAACCACTCTAGGTTACCACTCCACTTACACTCTAAAGGTATCACCGAACTCAAGCAACTCTACCCCCTCGCGGATATCTAACTACTCTCTCAGTAGGCTCCTCCAATACTCATCTAGGTATCTCACCTAGATTACTCCTCTATTCAAAGTTCTCTCTAAAAGATTCCTGCTGGATACTTTTACTCATCACATATTCAAAGCACATCACAGATAGCAAAATTCCTAGGCTAAGGCATCACAAATCAGGCAACTCTATCCCTAGAATATGAAATACCTAGCCTATCATCTAGAATGCATCACTAATGTCTCATTAATAACTCATAACACAAATAAGTAAGGGTATTTTTGGAAAATCACCGTTCGGGCTCTGGCTGATTGTACACACTGCTCCTTCTCGTTTTTCTCTTAGAAACTCTTGCTCGTTTTAGAAAATCATTTCTTTTGAAAATTTTCTCAAATCCTCAGTTTGAGTCCTGATTTACCCGAAGGTGCATCCGAATCCCTCAAACCGAGGCTCTGATACCAACTTGTAACACCGTAAATTTCCAAACAAAATTTTCATTTTAAAATCATATAATTCTCGTAACGCATTTCACAAAATCTCATTTATTTAGTTTACAAAATGCATCTCCATAATTGATTGATTAATAATCCAGGATCCTCAAAATATAACTCTTTCTCTGGTGTGTACAATCGACCTGTTGCCTTCCCGCGATCCTGAGAAAAACCTGAAACACATAACACATAACACGGTAAGCACGAAGCTTAGTGAGTTCCCCAAAATACCACACACATCTCAGTAGCCTCTCATGGCTATACTCAGATAAGACCCTTTGGTCAATGTATCTCAGTGGGACCCTCTGGTCCCAAAACTCAGGTGGACCCTCCGGTCCTAACTCAATAAGCTCATAAATACAATACTCAGCATAAATCACAAAGGCATAATGCAAAATATTACAACATACAAATAAGTACATAGGACATCTCAGTCACACAAGGATACCACTCATGGTAAGTATAGTGAGAAGACTCACCTCGAATGATGAACAACCCCTAAAACGCTGCTGCTACGCACCGACCACAAACTCTGTGCCAAACCCACAATTAACCCAATTAGGAACTAAGTCCGAACTCTCACTCATTAGGTCTATAGGTAGTCCACTAACTAGCCCATCAATAACCTAAAACCCATTGGGCCCATCAAGGCCCAATAATATATGGGCTCTCCCAAGGCCCAAATCTCAATCTAAATGGCAAGCCCAACTCAAGGGCCCAAAGCACAATATAATATTTCTCTGCTCAAAGTCATTAATACACAAGCCCAAAAATCCAGGCCCAATAATAAATTCAGCCCAAAAGCTTACAGAGAGATTACGCAGGGCGTACCTCCCTTGGTACGCTCAGCGTACACTAGCATGCACGAATCTGATCGGGGACACCAACCCAGTACGTTGGGCGTACGCCCAGTTTTGCTTAGTACATTATCTTGGTCTTAACACGATAACACCTTAGCTCATTTCTCAGATCTGGACTCCCTAATAGCTCTTACTCCATAAAGTCAGTGACTTTAATCCTTTGCATGGCTAATATGGTTACAAACACACAAAACACCCACTCTCTTATCTCAAAAAGCTCATAACTCATGCATGGCTTGGTACCAACGTCCAAGACCTCATTTTTATGGATCCTCTCCACTAGAAATACTCTAAAGGACAAACATCAGGCTCTGGAGTGCAACAACTCATAAAGCTTCAAGTTTTGGGACCAAAAACCCTAAAATGGACCTTAACATGCACAAATAAAAAGGATGGGAAAGCTTTGAGCTTTATACCTTCAAATGATGCTCCATCCACAGAAAAGCTCAGATCCAAAGCCTGGACTCCAACTCTATTCTCTTCCATGCTCCTTCTCCACTCCAAAATCTCACAAGAACACTTAAAACACTCAAAGGCTCTCAAATGCACCCACAAACTCCATGAACAAACGTTTAGGGTTTAGGAGGGTTTGAAATCTGAGGGTGGTGGCCAGGAATGAGGCCATCTCATTCTTTATATAGGGACACACCCAAAATTAGGGTTTTTCACTTTGTGCCTAGTACGCCCAGCGTACCCACTGGTACGCCCAACATACTAGGTGGCTTCGGTTAAAAACCACGCACATGAGTACGCTAAGCGTACACACACGTACGCCAGCGTACTCAACTGCCACCTTTATCAAATTAAGGGACTTACCCTGCCAACACTTCAAACTTCCAACGCTTCCTCGTTATGACTCCGTTTCCAAAGAACCTTATACCCACGGAAAGGTGACGAGATGCCTTACACTTCTAGCAACTCGTCGCAACCCCGAGACTTCCTCATGCCCGGGTTGCAGCCCACGAACCCTAACTACTGACGACCCGAAACATGATGTTACAACATAGATCCAAAGCATCTACGGTTGCATGTACACCATAGGAGTGTTAGAATGCTCAAAACCCAACATATGTAACTTAACGTATTCGTTTACTAGTTAGTTAAAGATAACTAGAATCCCTAAAGCACAAAGCAAGCAACATTCGAGCGTTGAGTAACCATACCAAGCATATCCTATTCAGGCCATCATATTACTGACTAATTAGTTCTAGCATGTAACTCAATAAGCACATATAACAGGCGCATAAGGCATCTTCCTAGATCCTTAACCCTAATCCAGCATGCAGTTCTCATACACATATAATAGGCATATAAGGCATCCTTCCTTGATCCTTAGCCCTAATCTAGCATGCAGTTCTCATACACATATAATAGGCATATAAGGCATCCTTCCTAGATCCTTAGCCCTAATCTAGCATGCAGTTATCATAATCATATCATATTGTAACATAACATGTATGGGTATCGTGGGGAAAACTTACTTGAGTTCGGCCGGTCGCACGCATCACACACCTTGTTCTTTCTCGGCCGGTCCCACGATTTGAGTCCAGACACCCCCGAAAGTGTGTCCGAATCCCTCAAACCAAGGCTCTGATACCAACTTGTAACATCCCAAAAATCATGACCAAAAATTTCGTTTTTAATTAATTTATTATAAAACCAAGAGTATAAAAACATTCATAATAACATCACGTGTCAAGACCAAAGTGTCAGTAATCAAAACATATTATCATAAAATAATATCAGAGTGTAATCCCAAAGATCTCATGTGCGGAAAAAATATAGTGTGATGCGATGGGATCGCATGCTCATTTCCTTTGAAAACGTAGTACCTGAAACCAAAACTAAAAACCGTAAGCAGGAAGCTTAGTAAGTTCCACCATCATACCACATACCATACATAACACATACTGTATAACATATCTGGGTACTAGCTACCCCTTCGGTCTCTTTCAACCGGTAACTTGCCTAGCATATCAGGGTGCTGGCCTACCCCTTCGGTCCTTTCGACCGGTACCCGAGGACTATTTCACCCCTACCACTACCACATAATATCATAATCTGTCTAACATTACTAGGTACTAGCTACCCCTTCGGTCCTTTCGACCGGTATCTCGCCTAGCATATCAGGGTGCTGGCCTACCCCTTCGGTCCTTTCGACCAGTACCCAGGGACTATTTCACCCCCTGCTCTACCATATATCATCCTAGTGCATAAACGTATAAGTCATATACTGCCTAGCTTATCTGGGTGCTGGCATACCCCTTCGGCCCTATCAACCGGTACTAGGGTCTGTACTACCCCTTCTATCACATATCACATAACATCATAGCATACTATCACATAAACATAACATACCAGATAATTATCACAAAGAAAATTATCTAACAACCATCTCTTATTAATGGGCCGACATTGTGGTCGTAGACCCACTTCTACTAGAAGGTAACTCACCTCAATGTCGTAAAGTGTCTAAACTGTCCTTGCTGCCGGAATCAACCCCTCTCAGGTCTTACACATAACAATCTTCCTTAATTACCAAATTCCTGGTCAACTCAGGTCAAAGTCAAAGTCAGGGTCAACACCTTGGTCAATGTCAACTCTAGGTCAAAGTCAACATCCAGTTGACTCAACTCGCCGAGTTGGCCCCACAACTCGTCGAGTTCCGAAATCATGAAAACGCCAAGACTTCGACCCTACTCGCCGAGCCTTACAAGGGCTCGCCGAGTTCTCCTTTAAACAAAGTCGGGACCTTCTACAACTGACTCGTCGAGTTCATCCTTGAACTCGTCGAGTTCATCTTCATCCGAGTTAAGGTGTTTAGTCCTTGAATCGCCGAGTTCATCCTTGAACTCGTCGAGTTCATCTTCATATGGTTGGGATATTGCCTTGAACTCGCCGAGTTCATCCTTGAAATCTTCGAGTACGTTGATCTTCAGGTCCATAATGAACCCAACTAGTTGAGTCTTCTTCCAACTCAACCCACTACTCGATATCAGAAGGGGTTTTGGGGAAAAATGCGACCTGACTCGCCGAGTCACATAAGGGACTCGTCGAGTCCCTTTATTTCCAAAACTATTCAGTCGATTTCAGATGGTCCTAATGCATCCAAAACATAGATCTGACCTCCTAGGGTCCATATTACACGTAAAGCTACAAACTTGACGTTCATGCATGGGGTTTTTGGCTCAAAAGGCTCTAAAAGGAGGTTTATATGATGCATGAGACTCCCATGGCCATAAAGTTGGCACCTTTATGCCATGGGAACCCTCAATGGTATCAGATCTGTAGTCCTACCCGCCCCCTAGAACCACAAAATCCCGAAAATGGCTCTACTAAAACTTAGAAAAGGTAGAAACTTGTCCTAACTAGAGATCTAAGAGATAAATGGTCAAGGTTGAAGCTTTTTACCTTGAATGAGTTGGAAATGAAGCAAAACCTCTGGATCTACTTGCTTCTTCTGGAACGACCAAGCTTCCACTTCTTTCTTCAAGCTTCCAAGCACTCAAGAACACTCATAAATGGCTTACAAGCTTATGGAAGGCACTAGAGTTTTATGGATTAGGGTTTGAGCAGTGTAGGCTGGAATTGAGGCTGATGGGAGGAGAATAAGATGCTTAAATAGGGAACAAAAGCCTGAATTTAGGGTTTCCCAAACCCAGACCAAATCGCCGAGTTGGTATTTCAACTCGTCGAGTAGGTCACTTAACATGCGTCCCAAAACTCGCTCCTACTCGTCGAGTCATCCCCCTAGACTCGACGAGTGGACCTCTTGACTTGGGGTTTTTCTTTCCTTTATTGGCCATCTGGATTCCGGATGTTACACAAAAAACCCATGTTTGCCACTTTGTATGCATACGCATGGCGTACCTGGCATGTACGCCCGACGTACGCTGGCCTTGACCAGAAGCGGGAAGTTGACCCAGTATGCGCAATGTACCAGGGGGTACGGCCAGCATACTGGCCAACTTCCTTAGGACTTGTTTTGTGACTCAATCCATTAAGTCCTAACGTCAAAAATATAGATCCAGGTCCTTTAAGACATCCTAAACCATAAAGTTACAAACTTTATGTCTTTGCATGCATAGATGGGGGTTAAGACATGATTTAATTCCTTAAACATACTTTGTGACCATCTAACACTTGCATGGTTGTGGCTTAACCATCAAGGTCCGATTTTTATGACTCTAAATGCTTCCAAGGGCTCAAAAGGACAACTCTTGTGGTCTGGAACTACCAAAACACAAGAAACCTCAACTATGGAGTCCAAAAGTGACATAAAACACCCCAAAACCAAATATAAGCATGCATTAGCCAAGTAGAAAGCTTTATACCTCCAATGGGTAAGAAATTATGCCAAACTTCTGGAGCTACAAGCCCTTTCCATGCTCTTGCTCCTTCTTCAAACTCCTTCTTCCTCAAAATCACCAAAATTACACCAAAAACTCAAAGTAAGATCCAAAATACAAACAAGAGGGTTAGGGTTTGAGTTGGGGACTGAGAGGACAAGGGAGGCTGATAGGATAAGGGGTTTGAAGGTTATAAGTTGTTTAAATAGGGTGCAAACTCTAAACTTTAGGGTTGGTGGTCTACACTCGTACGTCGCGCGTACGTGAAAGGCATGCACGATCATTCTCGTTAGTACGCTGCGCGTACACAGGGTGGTACACCCAGCGTACGACACCCTGAAGCCCACTTAGTAAGGATCCAATGGGTCCAATCCCAATCAATATAAAATAATTAACCCAGTAAATATAGATAATACCTTGGAGAATTACCGATCGTTACAACACTGGAAGTTTGAGTTAGTGATTTTTGATTTCTTTGTTCCGTTGTTTATGTAACTTGAAGCTAAAGAAGGTTGGTTATTGATCGTTTTCTATGTATGTGGCTTGTTCATTTGATTTCTATGTTGAGTTGTGAATATTTGAGTTAAAAATAATTCTACAAGTTTGAGTTCTCCATTTAATTAAAACTCAGCAAGTATGCAAGTTTAAATAGAAAAAAAAACTTCACTTTTATATTTGTTTTTATTATAGAATTTAAGTATAGTATAGACCAAAGGGCCCCAAATTTTTGGTTCGCTTAGAGCCCCCAAACTCGTTGAGCCGCCCCTTGGTCCAAGGAATAACAGAGTCAATCTACGTAATCCACATGATATTGATATTAAACTTCTGCAACGATGGATCTAAAAACTCAAGTTTTTTTAATCAAGACTTGCGTGACGAAGAAACTTAATCGGAAAAAAAACGACTGGGGTGGGTGGGAAGCGATTACGAGAAGGTCAATCTTTTTAGCGGACTGAGACGAGATGAGGAACATTGGTTTGAGGTCGAGATTCCCAAATTAGCGGGACATACTCACCTGATAATTATCCTTTAGAAGTATATCCCCCTCAGTTTGTTTTAATATGAACCAATCGTGTGGGACGAGGAGGATGAAGACGGTACCGATCTATTTTGTGACACTGACTCCATTTATGATATTGACTTCGTCTACAACACTACTGATGAAGGTGCAGTTGTTAAAAAAAGGTTGAAGATTAAATATCATCTCCAAAGATCGTTATTACAGAAACTAGTTACTATAATGTACACTACATGTTTTCGGGCTTTTGCATTTTTCTACAAACATGATTTTCTCGTTAAGGCCACTCAACAAATCAAACGTAAAGCAACTTGTGGGTACATCAGTGAAATCTTTGATCGTGAATTTTGTCCTGGTTGGTACATTCGTACTCGTTTTAAAGTGTGGAAGTTATTTTCCCTTTGGAAATCATGAGTGAAAGGTATTAGAGATATGGATGAGCATCGGAACTGGGTACCCGTTTTCGAAACCGAAACCGCCTCCGAACTATCGGTTCTAGAACTGAAACCGCCTTAACCTGTTCAGGTTCCGGCTCCTAAAGTTATGGAACCGCCTTAAGTGGTTTCGGTTTCGATTTTCATTTTTTTCGGAACTACTACCCGCTGGGTACCCGCCGGAACCAGTTTATATATATATATATATATATATATATATATATATATATATATATATATATATATATATATATATATATATATGTGTGTGTGTGTGTGTGTGTGTGTGTGTGTGTGTGTGTTTCGTGTGAATATGTGTGTGTTATTTAAATCGGTTTAGAATATATTGGTCCGATTTTGTCCATATTTAATCCGAATTGATTCTATTCAGACCGATCTAAATTGCGTTTTTGTTGACAAAAGTTAATAAAATTGATGTAAGCGGGTTATCCGCTCTTGGAACTGAAACCGCCAGTTCTGAAACTGGTTCCAAAATTTAAGAACTGCCTAGATTGGTCCTAATTCCGGTTCTAACCTTCTAGGAACTGTCGGTTCTGGTTCCGGTTCTTACCAAATGAGGCGGGTACCCGCCTATGCTCATCCCTAATTAGAGATGAAGATTTTAGGCGTGTCAAGAGAGGAGAAGGATGCAAGCTATTTCAATGACAACAAGAATATTTACTTTTATTAAAAAATATTTAATTGTTTTTTTTCATTAAGATTTATCTTCTCTTTTTTTGAAAATAATCTAACTGAGAATACATCTTAGTTATCATCGTACAATGAATGAGAAGACAAACGAGCAATAAGTTGTGCCGATAAGCCTTTTGTATGACAAAACCAATTCTCTTGAAAACTATATCCATAAATCTAGGGGATATAACATTGTTATGCATGATTGAACAAAATCTTTAAAATGTATATCATTTCTTAAATTATATGATTTCTATTTAAGTAATAGTCATATGGTTTTTAAATTATTATAAATAAAATAGTCATCATAAAATTACTAGGAGATGAGATTTATTAATAAAAAAAATTGTATTGGACTTATATTTTATATTATTTGTGTTTGTATCGATTGCATATTTAATCTGATCGTTTGAACCACATCAGATACGCAAAGATGGTATTAATGGTCCTTTACTAAAAAGATATAAAATTGATAGGTGTTTTTGAATTAATCCGTTTTCACTTGGGGTAAGAATGATCCTATTTTATTGCTACAAGCATAAATCATTGAAAATAATAAGATATATATTTGAATATTTTCCTGATACTTTTTGTTTGACATCAATAGTTAAAAAGAATTCTCCAAATAGAATTGAATTATGGAAGTGTATGATTTGGGCTGGTGGGCATTTAAAACATGAATCAAAACTAAAAAGCATCGTAAACTAAAAACAAACTAGATTTAAACAAATTCCATTAGATAGAATTAGAGATGAGCTTTAGAATTATGAAACCGGAATCGGCCCGGAACCGATCATAAGTTAATAAAACAGTTCGTTTCCCGGTTTTTATAATTATCAAAACAGGTTCCGGTTCTAATAAAATCCGGTTAAAAACGGAACCGGCCTAGAAGTATAAGAGTCAAAATCCTTGTTTTTAAAATACCATAACTCATTCTTATGAAGTTGGAATTACTTGATTTTTTTCCAGAATGTAATTTAATTTTTTTTTTTTTTATTATTATTTTTTTTACTTCAGTTTAGTCTGTAAAAAAAATCATATTTTCGTTAAATATTGAATCAGATATAAGTCTCCAAAGACAACATATCAATGCAAATTTTTTTTTCTGTTTTAACACGTTTTTTATTCTCTATTGTTTTTAAAATATCATAACTCACTCATATGAAGTTAGAATTACTTGATTTCTTTTCAAACATGTAATTTACTATTTGTACTTCAGTTTAAACTATATAAAAAAAAATCATATTTTGTTTAAATATTGAATAAGATACAGGCTTGGAAAGACAACATATTAACGCATCATTTTTTTCAATTTTTTTAAATATGAAAGTTTAATTGTTTTTTTACGACTTTTACATTTTATTAAATGTTAACAACCTTTTTGTTTTGTGTGTTATATAAAGATTGATGAAGTTTTACACAATGATAAAGTAATGAGAAAGATGCAAATGGAGAAGTAGATGATAGTTAGTTAGTTTACTTTGGTAGAACCGTATAAATTAGGGGTGTTTGCGGTACGGTTTGAAACCGTGAAACCGGCCAAACCGGTCATCGGTTTGGTTTTACGGTTTGTATTTTTCTTTAGGATTTGGCTTGCGGTTTCAAAATTTTAAAACCGTAGCGAACGGTTTGGCTTACGGTTTATAAAATTTCAAACCACATAAAAACCGGACCGGACCGTAAGATTTATATATATATATATATATATATATATATATATATATATATATAATAGTATTTTATCCTATTATATATTAACTTTTATATACAAATAATAAAATTAAAAAAAAAAGTCCACTTCTCCAACTTAAGCAATCGTTTGATACTTTGGCAGGTTTGTTTGTTCTACTTCTTAGCAAGTATGTATGTTGGTAATGAAGAAATTGTTAGTATAATAATAACTATAACTGTATTATGGAAGTTTGAGTATTGGTTTGATACGCTCTCGAACCTCACGCTCTATTACGCACGGACAAGAAGTTGACTCGGAGTTTGGTTTGTTGAAATCCAACAAAATTGTAATCTAAGTTTGATATTTTGTATGTTTATTTGATTTGTTGCAGGTAGCTGATTTTCCAAGATCTATTGTATTTTTTTTTTTTGCTACTTTTCTAAAGATTTTAATTTTGGTTTTAATCCACGAAAACATGGCTATAATTTTTAGATCAGAATCATTATGTAAATATGTTCTAGATATTTTAGATCCGATTTTAAAGATTTCAGATATGATTGTAACGTAAAAAAAAATACTTAAAATGATGTTTTTTTTTTTAACAATATTGTTGTTTTTTTTTAATATTGCTGTTTTTAGCAATATTTAGCTGAATTTTTGTTGTTTTAATAGGTTAAATAGTGTCGTTTTTTTTCTATACTAAATTAGTCTAATGGACTCGACTAAAATGGGCCTAAAAAGCCCAAACCGTGAAACCAAACCGGAGCCAACCGTTAGTAACGGTTTGGTTTGGTTCGGTTTTAAATTTTCAATGGTTCGGTTTCGGTTCTTGCTTGACAAAAACCGTTACTAACGGTTTGGCTTCGGTTTGACCTAAAAACCGAAAAAACCAGACCATGAACACCCCTAGCATAAATGGTATTATTCCTAAATTACTCCTTAATTCCACATATGGCCACTGCGGGACTTGAATTCTCAACCTCAAAGAGGAAGGACAATACCAGATACCGTTGGGCTAGAAACACTTTGATTCAGTGGCATACATTAGTGGAGCCCGAGGGATCCCGGGCCACTGCTCCGATTCCGACAAGTAGTGTAAATTTTTTTTCCTAATAAGTGCACCGGCTTAAAATACGATTGCCACTACTAATTTAGATTTGTTCGGAATTTCTTTTGGTGCCATCTTACTAAAACATTATGCGTCTGCTTTGGTTGGCCAATAACGACTAACAATAGCAATCCCAATTTCTTAATAAGCTAATATTTGTTATTTACAACGATATATAATAATAGAGTGAATTACAATTGCTAGTTAAAAAAAACGATTGTTATTATAAATGATAATTTCTAATAAATAATGAATCTAATATTAATTTTAAAGTCTAAACCATCTTCCTAAAACATAAAAGAAATATGAACCATGAGTGTCGATTAATCAACCCAATAAAAAATCAATTATAAAACCCAATTTAATCAACCAGAAATTTGATATGGTTT
This sequence comes from Lactuca virosa, assembly GCF_052849685.1. Lineage (NCBI taxonomy): Eukaryota > Viridiplantae > Streptophyta > Magnoliopsida > Asterales > Asteraceae > Lactuca > Lactuca virosa. Next base: position 89,900,598 of record NC_136429.1, read on the forward strand.
TACCAATTTTGGTTTCATATTTTCAATTTCGGAAATCTTAAACACAAATTAGCTCACTTTTGTTTACTCTTTCCATTGAAAAATGTTCAGTTAAGCCCCTCAACTATATGCATATTTGCACCTTAAATCCTTCCTTCTCACACTTTCTAATCTGCAAATAACCCCCTTTGCCATGGGGTGGTTATACAAATTCCAAGGCAAGTCCTTTTCATTTGTTCCTTTTCTTTTTGTCTATATCTTTTTACTTGTATTTTAATTATTGTTTTATATAACCAATAAAACACAACAACAAATTTTTTAAAGATTAGTTTGCATATTTTTCTTATAATATTAACTCATGGTTGCCAATTTGATAAAAAACAAACACTACTTGTCAATTGCAAAAATGCAAATTCTATCTATTTTGATATAATATCATATCATTCGCAGCCATCTACAAATCAAGATATACATAAAAATTATATCTTTGCTAATTTATCTTATGCTTGATAGATAAACGTTAAAATTTCAATGATTATCTTTGATTATTTCTAAGAAAAACCAAGGGTGCGTTTAGTTGCGGAAAAATGAGCCGTTTTTCGGAAAAATTTTCCAAGAAAAATGAGAATTTTGAAAACGCGTTTAGTTCGTTTTTTTTTTCTAAATTTTTCACGGAAAATGAAAATTTTCCGTTTTCTAAAATTATAAAGAAGTTGGAAATTTTTGGAAAACCGATAATCATTGTTTTCCATATTTTTCTAATTCTAAATTTTTTCTAAAATAGAAATACCCACTCCCACCCTATCCACATCTACCTATCCTCACCTTAATACCCCCAACCCACCACACCCCTACCTACATACACTCACTCCCAAGCCCACTCCCACCCCCACAAACACACACACACACCCACAC